>NC_072853.1:108280017-108283313 GCF_028858705.1 Grus americana | reverse complement strand
TCTTCTTAAGTTTTTGGGTTTTCTTGTCTTATGTGTTGTTTGGGTTTTTTATGTAACTTTGTGTAATGTTATGTAAGGTAATTTTATGTTTATTTTATCAGGTTTTTTATGTTATGGTTATGTTATGTTATGCTTATTGTTATGTTATGTTTGGTTCTGTTGTGTTTGGTTGCATTATTTTGTAGTATGTTATGTTATGTCATGTTTCGTTATACTTTGGTATTTTATGTTCTTTCATGTTATTTTATGGCAAAGGAAAGCCACAGAGCCACAGAAAGCAGCAGCAGGAATACAGGCCAAGCAGTCCCGGGTCCTCTCCCAAGAGGGAGAACTTGAACCTGGAGCAGCGGTACCCACCGCACACAAACAAACAAGAAGAAGAAGAAGAGGAAGAAGAAGAAGAAGAAGAAGAAGAAGAAGAAGAAGAAGAAGAAGAAGAGGAAGAAGACGATGAGGATGAGGATGAGGATGAGGACAAGGACGTGGGTGGAACCGTGGGGTATTTTCCAAAGTATGACAGCGGCCGATGATAAGCATCCTTCTGGCCTTCCAAAACTTGCTCCGCCACTGTGCTTCTGGGCCAGCGATGCGGGAAAAGGGCTCTCGTGCCTGCCCTGCGCGTGTATTGCTGCAGCAAGGCTGGAGCCCTTCCGAGCACCGGCTGTTTTGCCCAAGCAAGAAGCCCTGGGGAAATGGAGCCCTGACAAGGGGCTGTGCTCAGTGCCACAGAGGACAAGAAGACACCCCCGCGGGCCTCCCTTGGGGCCCGCCCTGGGAGTCTAGAAAGCTTCCTCCCCCCGGACGCGGGGCACGAGGGCCACCTTCGTGGAGCGTGAGCAGCAGGCACCTGGCCAAAGGGGCCCAAAGCAGGCCTGGCAAGGGGCCGGTGCTCAGTGCTGCAGAGGCAGGCAAAAAAACCCCCGGCGACGCTTGCTAGCCCACCGGGGGCAAAAAAAGCCTGCCTCCCCCCAGCTGCAGGGCACGACAGGCCATCTTCGTGGGGCAGGCATGAGCAGCAGGCAGTGACCGAGCCAAAAGGGAGCGGAGGAGCCCTGACAACAAGCGGTCCTGGCTCAGTGCTGCAGAGGAAGGCAAAAAACCCCCGGGGACCAGTGCCAATCTGCCCCGGGGGAAAATTCCTTCCTGACCCCAGCGGCGCTGGCGATCGGCTATTCCCTGAGCACCTGAGCAAGACCGGCCTCCTCCTCCTCCCACAGGTAGGCTGACCACGCCTCCCAGGAGATAGATGCCAAGCCCTAATTCTCAGCCCTCAGCCTGGAGCCATCTCAGGGGCAAAAGGCCCCTGGCCTGATCTACCCTGGGGACAAGAAGCCCTCCCGCGCCTGCTCTGGGACCCCTGGCAACATCTCTGCATTCCATTTCTTTACTTGCTGCTGCCCCTGGCTCCGCAGGGGATGAGGACGGCCAGCTCTGCAGCGCTCCTCAGGAACCTCCATCAGCCTCATCCTGCCCCCGCAGGGTCATCCTCACCCAGCCCCCTCCAACCAATTCCACCGGCTCCTTAAGGACCTCCTCTTGGAGGTCTTTGGGCTGTCCCCGGGCCAGCTCTGGCAGTGGCACACGGGAGGCTGCTCCCTTGGATCCTGCCCCGGGGCATTGTGACTGCTGCGTTGCCATGGTGGCGGCACTGTGACATGGGGGTGACGGGGACCCCATGCGCAGCCCCGCCCTGGGGAAGGAAGGAAGGAAGGAAGGAAGGAAGGAAGGAAGGAAGGAAGGAAGGCAGGCAGGCAGGCAGGCCTTTGGGGTGCTGGCCCCGAGGCAGTCCCCATGCTCAGGAGGCCCAGGGGCTGTCCCTGCCCTTGGTGGCCATGCAGCGGGCACAGCTGCCGGGCGTCCCTGACACCTCCCCGGCCACTCCGCTCCCAAGGACAAGCCCAGGGCTGTCTCGGGGGGGTATGCTTTACTCTCCAGCGGTGTGACTAAAGGCCACTGAGTTTTTCAATGACTTCCGCAGGCATTTAGTGAAGGGGAAGGTTGCTGCTGACAATGCCGATGTGGGTAAGCAGTCGGCTGGCCAGGCGGTCATCCGACACTAAAGGGCAACCGCCTCTCTTTACGAGTCCCTACGCACCTGCAAGAGAGCTGCAAAGAAGGACTGAAGAGCTTCCTTCTTAGATGCCTGCCAGAAATCACCGCAGAATGTCGGTGTGATGAAATGACTGATGACGTCACTCAGATACCGAGGAACTTCATTCTTTGGGTTTTTTCATTAATAAATGAAGCTAGGAACAACAATCTCCCAGCACGCGCTTGGTCCTTAGTTTGCAAAACTGGTGCAAGGAGTGCAGAAAGCTGCCAGACTCTGTCTATTCGGTGAACGAAGCTCCACATTGGGGGGCAAGCTCCGTGTGACCAGACAGGCCCTTGCCTGTGTCCTTGCACGTGGCTCTGAAGGCTCAGCAGGCAGAGGGAGGCTAGAGACAAATTCCCTGGCCAGGAGGGTCCCCTGCCCAGAGGGTGCGTAGCATTTGTAAGCTGCAACCGATGTTTTGAGCTCCACTGGAAAAGGAACCGGTAGCCCGTGCATTTGAAGGCCATGCTTTCCTCTTTGCAAAGGGCCCGACAAGGCAAATGCAGGTGGGAACAGCACATCCTGCAATAACTCACTAGAGCTGCACTAATCGCGTTCCCCTGCTTGGGCGGGGGGGGGGGCGGATCACAGTGCGGGAATGCAATCCAGTAAATTGGGCCCCAGCCTTTCAAAAGGATGTGGAGGTACTTGCAAGTGTCTCGAGGCGGCCACCAGAGCAAGGTGGCAAAGGGGCTGGCAGGCATGTCCTCTGAGGAGCGGCTGAGGACTCTGGGCTTGTCTAGTTTGGAGAGAAGGGGGCTGAGGGGCGACCTCACTGCTCTCTCCAGCTTCCTGCGGAGGGGAGGTGCAGAGGGAGGTGCTGCTCTCTTCTCCCTGGGACCCAGGGCCAGGGTGCGGGGGAATGGCTCCGAGCTGCCACCGTCAGGGGATGGTCGGACGTGACAGGCGGAACCATTTCTTTCCCAAGGGGGTTGCCAAACCCTGGAACAGGCTTCCGAGCGGGGTGCTCCATGCCCCACACTGGTCAGTGTTGCAGAGGCATTTGCACAGCACCCTTAGTGCCATGCTTGACCTTTGGGCAGCCCTGAAGTGCTCAGGCACTTGGACGAGATGGTCGGTGTAGGTCCCTTCCACCTGAAGTGTTCTCTTCTGTTCTGTTCTGTTCTGTTCTGTTCTATTCTATTCTATTCTATTCCCTGTGCTTGCTAGAAGTCAAACAACGATGAGACCGTAATTTGCC
>NC_072853.1:108275017-108277517 GCF_028858705.1 Grus americana | reverse complement strand
CTCTTCTCTTCTCTTCTCTTCTCTTCTCTTCTCTTCTCTTTTATCTTCTTAAGTTTTTGGGTTTTCTTGTCTTATGTGTTGTTTGGGTTTTTTATGGAACTTTGTGTAATGTTATGTAAGGTAATTTTATGTTTATTTTATCAGGTTTTTTATGTTATGGTTATGTTATGTTATGCTTATTGTTATGTTATGTTTGGTTCTGTTGTGTTTGGTTGCATTATTTTGTAGTATGTTATGTTATGTCATGTTTCGTTATACTTTGGTATTTTATGTTCTTTCATGTTATTTTATGGCAAAGGAAAGCCACAGAGCCACAGAAAGCAGCAGCAGGAATACAGGCCAAGCAGTCCCGGGTCCTCTCCCAAGAGGGAGAACTTGAACCTGGAGCAGCGGTACCCACCGCACACAAACAAACAAGAAGAAGAAGAAGAGGAAGAAGAAGAAGAAGAAGAAGAGGAAGAAGAAGAAGAAGAAGAAGAAGAGGAAGAAGACGATGAGGATGAGGATGAGGATGAGGACAAGGACGTGGGTAGAACCGTGGGGTATTTTCCAAAGTATGACAGCGGCCGATGATAAGCATCCTTCTGGCCTTCCAAAACTTGCTCCGCCACTGTGCTTCTGGGCCAGCGATGCGGGAAAAGGGCTCTCGTGCCTGCCCTGCGCGTGTATTGCTGCAGCAAGGCTGGAGCCCTTCCGAGCACCGGCTGTTTTGCCCAAGCAAGAAGCCCTGGGGAAATGGAGCCCTGACAAGGGGCTGTGCTCAGTGCCACAGAGGACAAGAAGACACCCCCGCGGGCCTCCCTTGGGGCCCGCCCTGGGAGTCTAGAAAGCTTCCTCCCCCCGGACGCGGGGCACGAGGGCCACCTTCGTGGAGCGTGAGCAGCAGGCACCTGGCCAAAGGGGCCCAAAGCAGGCCTGGCAAGGGGCCGGTGCTCAGTGCTGCAGAGGCAGGCAAAAAACCCCCGGCGACGCTTGCTAGCCCACCGGGGGCAAAAAAAGCCTGCCTCCCCCCAGCTGCAGGGCACGACAGGCCATCTTCGTGGGGCAGGCATGAGCAGCAGGCAGTGACCGAGCCAAAAGGGAGCGGAGGAGCCCTGACAACAAGCGGTCCTGGCTCAGTGCTGCAGAGGAAGGCAAAAAACCCCCGGGGACCAGTGCCAATCTGCCCCGGGGGAAAATTCCTTCCTGACCCCAGCGGCGCTGGCGATCGGCTATTCCCTGAGCACCTGAGCAAGACCGGCCTCCTCCTCCTCCCACAGGTAGGCTGACCACACCTCCCAGGAGATAGATGCCAAGCCCTAATTCTCAGCCCTCAGCCTGGAGCCATCTCAGGGGCAAAAGGCCCCTGGCCTGATCTACCCTGGGGACAAGAAGCCCTCCCGCGCCTGCTCTGGGACCCCTGGCAACATCTCTGCATTCCATTTCTTTACTTGCTGCTGCCCCTGGCTCCGCAGGGGATGAGGACGGCCAGCTCTGCAGCGCTCCTCAGGAACCTCCATCAGCCTCATCCTGCCCCCGCAGGGTCATCCTCACCCAGCCCCCTCCAACCAATTCCACCGGCTCCTTAAGGACCTCCTCTTGGAGGTCTCTGGGCTGTCCCCGGGCCAGCTCTGGCAGTGGCACACGGGAGGCTGCTCCCTTGGATCCTGCCCCGGGGCATTGTGACTGCTGCGTTGCCATGGTGGCGGCACTGTGACATGGGGGTGACGGGGACCCCATGCGCAGCCCCGCCCTGGGGAAGGAAGGAAGGAAGGAAGGAAGGAAGGAAGGAAGGAAGGAAGGCAGGCAGGCAGGCAGGCCGGCCTTTGGGGTGCTGGCCCCGAGGCAGTCCCCATGCTCAGGAGGCCCAGGGGCTGTCCCTGCCCTTGGTGGCCATGCAGCGGGCACAGCTGCCGGGCGTCCCTGACACCTCCCCGGCCACTCCGCTCCCAAGGACAAGCCCAGGGCTGTCTCGGGGGGGTATGCTTTACTCTCCAGCGGTGTGACTAAAGGCCACTGAGTTTTTCAATGACTTCCGCAGGCATTTAGTGAAGGGGAAGGTTGCTGCTGACAATGCCGATGTGGGTAAGCAGTCGGCTGGCCAGGCGGTCATCCGACACTAAAGGGCAACCGCCTCTCTTTACAAGTCCCTACGCACCTGCAAGAGAGCTGCAAAGAAGGACTGAAGAGCTTCCTTCTTAGATGTCTGCCAGAAATCACCGCAGAATGTCGGTGTGATGAAATGACTGATGACGTCACTCAGATACCGAGGAACTTCATTCTTTGGGTTTTTTCATTAATAAATGAAGCTAGGAACAACAATCTCCCAGCACGCGCTTGGTCCTTAGTTTGCAAAACTGGTGCAAGGAGTGCAGAAAGCTGCCAGACTCTGTCTATTCGGTGAACGAAGCTCCACATTGGGGGGCAAGCTCCGTGTGACCAGACAGGCCCTTGCCTGTGTCCTTGCACGTGGCTCTGAAGGCTCAGCAGGCAGAGGGAGGCTAGAGACAAATTCCCTGGC
>NC_072853.1:107917517-107920017 GCF_028858705.1 Grus americana | reverse complement strand
GGGCATGGAGCACCCCGCTCGGAAGCCTGTTCCAGGGTTTGGCAACCCCCTTGGGAAAGAAATGGTTCCGCCTGTCACGTCCGACCATCCCCTGACGGTCGCAGCTCGGAGCCATTCCCCCGCGCCCTGGCCCTGGGTCCCAGGGAGAAGAGAGCAGCACCTCCCTCTGCACCTCCCCTCCGCAGGAAGCTGGAGAGAGCAGTGAGGTCGCCCCTCAGCCCCCTTCTCTCCAAACTAGACAAGCCCAGAGTCCTCAGCTGCTCCTCAGAGGACATGCCTGCCAGCCCCTTTGCCACCTTGCTCTGGTGGCCACCTCGAGACGCTTGCAAGTACCTCCACATCCTTTTGAAAGGCTGGGGCCCAATTTATGGGATTGCATTCCCGCACTGTGATCCGCCCCCCCCCCCCCCCCCCCCCCGCCCAAGCAGGGGAACGCGATTAGTGCAGATCTAGTGAGTTATTTCAGGATGTGCTGTTCCCACCTGCATTTGCCCTGTTGGGCCCTTTGCAAAGAGGAAAGCATGGCCTTCAAATGCACGGGCTACCGGTTCCTTTTCCAGTGGAGCTCAAAACATCGGTTGCAGCTTACAAATGCTATGCACCCTCTGGGCAGGGGGCCCTCCTGGCCAGGGAATTTGTCTCTAGCCTCCCTCTGCCTGCTGAGCCTTCAGAGCCACGTGCAAGGACACAGGCAAGGGCCTGTCTGGTCACACGGAGCTTGCCCCCCAATGTGGAGCTTCGTTCACCGAATAGACAGAGTCTGGCAGCTTTCTGCACTGCTTGCACCAGTTTTGCAAACTAAGGACCAAGCACGTGCTGGGAGAGTGTTGTTCCTAGCTTCATTTATTAATGAAAAAACCCAAAGAATGAAGTTCCTCTGTATCTGAGTGACGTCATCAGTCATTTCATCACACCGACATTCTGCGGTGATTTCTGGCAGGCATCTAAGAAGGAAGCTCTTCAGTCCTTCTTTGCAGCTCTCTTGCAGGCGCGTAGGGACTTGTAAAGAGAGGCGGTTGCCCTTTAGTGTCGGATGACCGCCTGGCCAGCCGACTGCTTACCCACATCGGCATTGTCAGCAACAACCTTCCCCTCCACTAAATGCCTGCAGAAGTCATCGAAAAACTCAGTGGCCTTTAGTCACACCGCTGGAGAGTAAAGCATAGCCCCCAGACACAGCCCTGGGCTTGTCCTTGGGAGCTGAGTGGCCAGGGAGGCATCAGGGACGCCCAGCAGCTGTGCCTGCTGCATGGCCACCAAGGGCAGGGACAGCCCCTGGGCCTCCTGGGCACGGGGACTGCCTCGGGGCCAGCACCCCAAAGGCCTGCCTTCCTTCCTTCCTTCCTTCCTTCCTTCCTTCTTTCCCCGGGGCGGGGCTGCGCATGGGGTCCCCGTCACCCCCATGTCACAGTGCCGCCACCACGGCAACGCAGCAGTCACAATGCCCCGGGGCAGGATAAAAGGGAGCAGCCTCCCGTGTGCCACTGCCAGAGCTGGCCCGCGGACAGCCCAAAGACCTCCAAGAGGAGGTCCTTAAGGAGCTGGTGGAATTGCTTGGGGGGGGCTGGGTGAGGATGACCCTGCGGGGGCAGGACGAGGCTGATGGAGGTTCCTGAGGAGCCCTGCAGAGCTGGCCGTCCTCATCCCCTGCGGAGCCAGGGGCAGCAGCAAGTAAAGAAATGGAATGCAGAGGTGTTGCCAGGGGTCCCAGGGCAGGTGTGGGAGGGCTTCTTGTCCCCAGAGTAGATCAGGCCAGGGGCTTTTTGCCCCTGAGATGGCTCCAGGCTGAGGGCCAAGAATTAGGGCTTGGGCATCTCTCTCCTGGGAGGCGTGGCCAGCCTACCTGTGGGAGGAGGAGGAGGCCGGTCTTGCTCAGGTGCTCAGGGAATAGCCGATCGCCAGCGCCACTGGGGTCAGGAAGGAATTTTCCCCCGGGGCAGATTGGCACTGGTCCCCAGGGGTTTTTTGCCTTCCTCTGCAGCACTGAGCCAGGACCGCTTGTTGTCAGGGCTCCTCCGCTCCCTTTTGGCTCGGTCACTGCCTGCTGCTCATGCCTGCCCCACGAAGATGGCCTCTCGTGCCCTGCAGCTGGGGGGAGGCAGGCTTTTTTTGCCCCCGGTGGGCTAGCAAGCGTTGCCGGGGGTTTTTTTGCCTGCCTCTGCAGCACTGAGCGCCGGCCCCTTGCCAGGCCTGCTTTGGGCCCCTTTGGCCAGGTGCCTGCTGCTCACGCTCCACGAAGGTGGCCCTCGTGCCCCGCGTCCGGGGGGAGGAAGCTTTCTAGACTCCCAGGGCGGGCCCCAAGGGAGGCCCGCGGGGGTGTCTTCTTGTCCTCTGTGGCACTGAGCACAGCCCCTTGTCAGGGCTCCATTTCCCCAGGGCTTCTTGCTTGGGCAAAACAGCCGGTGCTCGGAAGGGCTCCAGCCTTGCTGCAGCAATACACGCGCAGGGCAGGCACGAGAGCCCTTTTCCCACATCGCTGGCCCAGAAGCACAGTGGCGGA
>NC_072853.1:107912517-107915017 GCF_028858705.1 Grus americana | reverse complement strand
AAAGGGGAAAGGAAAGGAGAAAGGGGAAAGGAAAGGAAAGGAGAAAGGGGAAAGGAGAAAGGGGAAAGGGGAAAGGGGAAAGGAACAGATTGAAAGCAAAGCAAAGGAAACCAAAGGAAAGAAAGGAAAATCAACGAAAAGAAAGGAAAGGAAAGGAAAGGAAAGGAAAGGAAAGGAAAGGAAAGGAAAGGAAAGGAAAGGGGAAAGGAAAGGAAAGGAAAGGAAAGGAAAGGAAAGGAAAGGAAAGGAAAGGAAAAAGAAAAGAAGAAAAGAATTCTCTTTCATATGAAGTAACAGAAGAGAAGATACCACACCATACCGTACCATGCCAAAGAAAAGGAAAGGAATAGACTCAAAGCAAAGGAAAAGCAAAGCAAAGCAAAAAGCAAAGCAAAGCAAAGCAAAGCAAAGAGAAAACTATTCAGATTTATTACATAATACTATGTAATATAAAATAACATAACATAACATAATGAACAGAACAGAATGGAAAAAGAAAAGAAAAAGAAAAAGCAAAGCAAAGCAGAGAAGTAAAGGATTCAGGAAAATAACATAGCATCATGTGAAGTAATGTAACATAGAATAACAGAACAAGCAAAAGCAAAGGAAAGCAGAGCAAAGAGAAAATGATATACCAGACAAATGGATTCTGTAAACGTACGTAACAACATATAACATACAACATACAACATATATAACATATAACATATATAATATACCACAGATAACATATAACATATATGACATGTAACATGACAGAACATAACATAACGTGGCATAACATTACATAATATAGCATGACATGACATGACATATCGTAACCTAACATAAAATTTCATAACAATAAAATAGAAAAGAATTGAAATAAATAAAATAGAATAAAGACAATTGTGATTTGTGATCTTGAGAGTGTTTTTGGAACTGAATACCCCCTGGAATTTCAGGCAAATTACGGTCTCATCGTTTGACTTCTAGCAAGCACAGGGAATAGAATAGAATAGAATAGAATAGAATAGAACAGAACAGAACAGAACAGAACAGAACACTTCAGCTGGAAGGGACCTACACCGACCATCTCGTCCAAGTGCCTGAGCACTTCAGGGCTGCCCAAAGGTCAAGCATGGCACTAAGGGTGCTGTGCAAATGCCTCTGCAACACTGACCAGTGTGGGGCATGGAGCACCCCGCTCGGAAGCCTGTTCCAGGGTTTGGCAACCCCCTTGGGAAAGAAATGGTTCCGCCTGTCACGTCCGACCATCCCCTGACGGTCGCAGCTCGGAGCCATTCCCCCGCGCCCTGGCCCTGGGTCCCAGGGAGAAGAGAGCAGCACCTCCCTCTGCACCTCCCCTCCGCAGGAAGCTGGAGAGAGCAGTGAGGTCGCCCCTCAGCCCCCTTCTCTCCAAACTAGACAAGCCCAGAGTCCTCAGCTGCTCCTCAGAGGACATGCCTGCCAGCCCCTTTGCCACCTTGCTCTGGTGGCCACCTCGAGATGCTTGCAAGTACCTCCACATCCTTTTGAAAGGCTGGGGCCCAATTTACTGGATTGCATTCCCGCACTGTGATCCGCCCCCCCCCCCCCCCCCCCCGCCCAAGCAGGGGAACGCGATTAGTGCAGCTCTAGTGAGTTATTTCAGGATGTGCTGTTCCCACCTGCATTTGCCCTGTTGGGCCCTTTGCAAAGAGGAAAGCATGGCCTTCAAATGCACGGGCTACCGGTTCCTTTTCCAGTGGAGCTCAAAACATCGGTTGCAGCTTACAAATGCTATGCACCCTCTGGGCAGGGGGCCCTCCTGGCCAGGGAATTTGTCTCTAGCCTCCCTCTGCCTGCTGAGCCTTCAGAGCCACGTGCAAGGACACAGGCAAGGGCCTGTCTGGTCACACGGAGCTTGCCCCCCAATGTGGAGCTTCGTTCACCGAATAGACAGAGTCTGGCAGCTTTCTGCACTGCTTGCACCAGTTTTGCAAACTAAGGACCAAGCACGTGCTGGGAGAGTGTTGTTCCTAGCTTCATTTATTAATGAAAAAACCCAAAGAATGAAGTTCCTCTGTATCTGAGTGACGTCATCAGTCATTTCATCACACCGACATTCTGCGGTGATTTCTGGCAGGCATCTAAGAAGGAAGCTCTTCAGTCCTTCTTTGCAGCTCTCTTGCAGGCGCGTAGGGACTTGTAAAGAGAGGCGGTTGCCCTTTAGTGTCGGATGACCGCCTGGCCAGCCGACTGCTTACCCACATCGGCATTGTCAGCAACAACCTTCCCCTCCACTAAATGCCTGCAGAAGTCATCGAAAAACTCAGTGGCCTTTAGTCACACCGCTGGAGAGTAAAGCATAGCCCCCAGACACAGCCCTGGGCTTGTCCTTGGGAGCTGAGTGGCCAGGGAGGCATCAGGGACGCCCAGCAGCTGTGCCTGCTGCATGGCCACCAAGGGCAGGGACAGCCCCTGGGCCTCCTGGGCA
Source organism: Grus americana (assembly GCF_028858705.1). NCBI lineage: Eukaryota > Metazoa > Chordata > Aves > Gruiformes > Gruidae > Grus > Grus americana. Next base: position 107,912,559 of record NC_072853.1, on the reverse strand, counting down.
CGGGGACTGCCTCGGGGCCAGCACCCCAAAGGCCTGCCTTCC
>NC_072853.1:107885017-107902517 GCF_028858705.1 Grus americana | reverse complement strand
CAGTGTGGGGCATGGAGCACCCCGCTCGGAAGCCTGTTCCAGGGTTTGGCAACCCCCTTGGGAAAGAAATGGTTCCGCCTGTCACGTCCGACCATCCCCTGACGGTCGCAGCTCGGAGCCATTCCCCCGCGCCCTGGCCCTGGGTCCCAGGGAGAAGAGAGCAGCACCTCCCTCTGCACCTCCCCTCCGCAGGAAGCTGGAGAGAGCAGTGAGGTCGCCCCTCAGCCCCCTTCTCTCCAAACTAGACAAGCCCAGAGTCCTCAGCCGCTCCTCAGAGGACATGCCTGCCAGCCCCTTTGCCACCTTACTCTGGTGGCCACCTCGAGACGCTTGCAAGTACCTCCACATCCTTTTGAAAGGCTGGGGCCCAATTTACTGGATTGCATTCCCGCACTGTCATCCGCCCCCCCCCCGCCCAAGCAGGGGAACGCGATTAGTGCAGATCTAGTGAGTTATTTCAGGATGTGCTGTTCCCACCTGCATTTGCCCTGTTGGGCCCTTTGCAAAGAGGAAAGCATGGCCTTCAAATGCACGGGCTACCGGTTCCTTTTCCAGTGGAGCTCAAAACATCGGTTGCAGCTTACAAATGCTATGCACCCTCTGGGCAGGGGGCCCTCCTGGCCAGGGAATTTGTCTCTAGCCTCCCTCTGCCTGCTGAGCCTTCAGAGCCACGTGCAAGGACACAGGCAAGGGCCTGTCTGGTCACACGGAGCTTGCCCCCCAATGTGGAGCTTCGTTCACCGAATAGACAGAGTCTGGCAGCTTTCTGCACTGCTTGCACCAGTTTTGCAAACTAAGGACCAAGCACGTGCTGGGAGAGTGTTGTTCCTAGCTTCATTTATTAATGAAAAAACCCAAAGAATGAAGTTCCTCTGTATCTGAGTGACGTCATCAGTCATTTCATCACACCGACATTCTGCGGTGATTTCTGGCAGGCATCTAAGAAGGAAGCTCTTCAGTCCTTCTTTGCAGCTCTCTTGCAGGCGCGTAGGGACTTGTAAAGAGAGGCGGTTGCCCTTTAGTGTCGGATGACCGCCTGGCCAGCCGACTGCTTACCCACATCGGCATTGTCAGCAACAACCTTCCCCTCCACTAAATGCCTGCAGAAGTCATCGAAAAACTCAGTGGCCTTTAGTCACACCGCTGGAGAGTAAAGCATAGCCCCCAGACACAGCCCTGGGCTTGTCCTTGGGAGCTGAGTGGCCAGGGAGGCATCAGGGATGCCCAGCAGCTGTGCCTGCTGCATGGCCACCAAGGGCAGGGACAGCCCCTGGGCCTCCTGGGCACGGGGACTGCCTCGGGGCCAGCACCCCAAAGGCCTGCCTTCCTTCCTTCCTTCCTTCCTTCTTTCCCCGGGGCGGGGCTGCGCATGGGGTCCCCGTCACCCCCATGTCACAGTGCCGCCACCACGGCAACGCAGCAGTCACAATGCCCCGGGGCAGGATAAAAGGGAGCAGCCTCCCGTGTGCCACTGCCAGAGCTGGCCCGCGGACAGCCCAAAGACCTCCAAGAGGAGGTCCTTAAGGAGCTGGTGGAATTGCTTGGGGGGGGCTGGGTGAGGATGACCCTGCGGGGGCAGGACGAGGCTGATGGAGGTTCCTGAGGAGCCCTGCAGAGCTGGCCGTCCTCATCCCCTGCGGAGCCAGGGGCAGCAGCAAGTAAAGAAATGGAATGCAGAGGTGTTGCCAGGGGTCCCAGGGCAGGTGTGGGAGGGCTTCTTGTCCCCAGAGTAGATCAGGCCAGGGGCTTTTTGCCCCTGAGATGGCTCCAGGCTGAGGGCCGAGAATTAGGGCTTGGGCATCTCTCTCCTGGGAGGCGTGGCCAGCCTACCTGTGGGAGGAGGAGGAGGCCGGTCTTGCTCAGGTGCTCAGGGAATAGCCGATCGCCAGCGCCACTGGGGTCAGGAAGGAATTTTCCCCCGGGGCAGATTGGCACTGGTCCCCGGGGGTTTTTTGCCTTCCTCTGCAGCACTGAGCCAGGACCGCTTGTTGTCAGGGCTCCTCCGCTCCCTTTTGGCTCGGTCACTGCCTGCTGCTCATGCCTGCCCCACGAAGATGGCCTCTCGTGCCCTGCAGCTGGGGGGAGGCAGGCTTTTTTTGCCCCCGGTGGGCTAGCAAGCGTTGCCGGGGGTTTTTTGCCTGCCTCTGCAGCACTGAGCGCCGGCCCCTTGCCAGGCCTGCTTTGGGCCCCTTTGGCCAGGTGCCTGCTGCTCACGCTCCACGAAGGTGGCCCTCGTGCCCCGCGTCCGGGGGGAGGAAGCTTTCTAGACTCCCAGGGCGGGCCCCAAGGGAGGCCCGCGGGGGTGTCTTCTTGTCCTCTGTGGCACTGAGCACAGCCCCTTGTCAGGGCTCCATTTCCCCAGGGCTTCTTGCTTGGGCAAAACAGCCGGTGCTCGGAAGGGCTCCAGCCTTGCTGCAGCAATACACGCGCAGGGCAGGCACGAGAGCCCTTTTCCCACATCGCTGGCCCAGAAGCACAGTGGCGGAGCAAGTTTTGGAAGGCCAGAAGGATGCTTATCATCGGCCGCTGTCATACTTTGGAAAATACCCCACGGTTCCACCCACCTCCTCCTCCTCCTCCTCGTCTTCTTTTTTTCTTCTTCTTCTTCTTCTTCTTCCTCTTCTTCTTCTTCTTCTTCTTCTTCTTCTTCTTCTTCTTCTTCTTCTTCTTCTTCTTCTTCTTCTTCTTCTTCTTCTTCTTCTTCTTCCTCTTCTTCTTCTTCTTTTTTGTTTGTGTGTGGTGGGTACCGCTGCTCCTAGTTCAAGTTCTCCCTCTTGGGAGAGGACCCGGGACTGCTCGGCCTGTATTCCTGCTGCTGCTTTCTGTGGCTCTGTGGCTTTCCTTTGCCATAAAATAACATGAAAGAACATAAAATACCAAAGTATAATGAAACATGACTTAACATACTACAAAATAACGCAACCAAACACAACAGAACCAAACATAACATAACAATAAGCATAACATAACATAACCATAACATAAAAAACCCGATAAACATAAAATTACCTTACATAACATTACACAAAGTTACATAAAAAACCCAAACAACACATAAGACAAGAAAACCCAAAAACTTAAGAAGAGAAGAGAAGAGAAGAGGAGAGGAGAGGAGAGGAGAGGAGAGGAGAGGAGAGGAGAGGAGAGGAGAGGAGAGGAGAGGAGAGGAGAGGAGAGGAGAGGAGAGGAGAGAAGAGAAGAGAAGAGAAGAGAAGAGAAGAGAAGAGAAGAGAAGAGAAGAGAAGAGAAGAGAAGAGAAGAGAAGAGGAGAGGAGAGGAGAGAAGAGGAGAGAAGAGGAGAGAAGAGGGAAGATAATAAGAAAGAAAAAGGAAAGGGAAAAGGAAAGGAACAAATTGAAAGCAAAGCAAAGGAAAGCAAAGGAAAGTTAACGAAAGAAAGGAAAAGAAAAATAAAGGAAAAGAAAAGAAAAAAGCAAAGAATAAAATAAAAGGAAAAGGAAAAGAAAATAAAAGAAAATGAAAGCGAAAAAGAAAAGAAAAGAAAAAAGCAAAGAAAAGCAAAGAAAAGCAAAGAAAAGCAAAGAAAAGCAAAGAAAAGCAAAGAAAAGCAAAGAAAAGCAAAGAAAAGCAAAGAAAAGCAAAGAAAAGCAAAGAAAAGCAAAGAAAAGAAAAAGAGAGAAAACAAAAAAGAAAAGAGAAAAAAGAAAAAAGAAAAGAAAAAAGAAAAGACTTCTCTTATGTATAAAATAAAAACCATAAAAGACAGTATTAGACAACAAAAGAGAAGAGAAGAGAAGAGAAGAGAAGAGAAGAGAAGAGAAGAGAAGAGAAGAGAAGAGAAAAAGGAAAGGAAAGAGGAAAGGAAGAGATTGAAAGCAAAGCAAAGGAAAGCAAATGAAAGAAAGGAAAATCAAAGAAAAATAAAGTAAAATAAAAGAAAAAGCAAAGAAAACAAAAGCAAAGAAAGTAAAAAAAGGAAAATAAGAGAAAATAAAAATAAAATAAACAGGTAAGAAGAAGAGAAGAGAAAAGAAAAAGAAAAGGAAAAGAAAAGGAAAAGAAAAGACAAGACAAAAGAAAAGGAAAAGAAAAGAAAAGGAAAAGAAAAGGAAAAGAAAAGGAAAAGAAAAGGAAAAGAAAAGGAAAAGAAAAGGAAAAGAAAAGGAAAAGAAAAGGAAAAGAAAAGGAAAAGAAAAGGAAAAGAAAAGGAAAAGAAAAGGAAAAGAAAAGGAAAAGAAAAGGAAAAGAAAAGGAAAAGAAAAGAAAAGAAAAGAAAAGAAAAGAAAAGAAAAGAGAAAAGAGAATTCTCTAACGTATAAAGTAACATAAGAGAAGATAGCATTACAGGATACAAAACAACCTAAAAGAAACAAATAACGAAGAGAATACAACGTAAAGGCAAAGAGAAGCCATGAAAAGTCAAGAAAAGAGAAAAGAATTGAAAAGGATTCAGAAAAATAACATAGCATCATGTAAAGTAATCTAACATAGAATAACAGAAAAAGCAAAGCAGAGCAAAGCAAAGCAAGAGAAAATACTAGAGAAATGAATTCCATAAAAATACATACCACACCATACCATACCTTACCATAACATAGCACACCATACCTTACCACAGCATTACATTAAATGACATTATATTACATTACATTATAAAAGAAAACGAAAAATAAAATATAGTATAAAAAAGAAAAGAGAAGAGAAGAGAAGAGAAGAGAAGAGAAGAGAAGAGAAGAGAAGAGAAGAGAAGAGATCCAAACAAGGAAAGGAAAGGAAAGGAAAGGAAAGGAAAGGAAAGGGGAAAGGGGAAAGGGGAAAGGGGAAAGGGGAAAGGGGAAAGGGGAAAGGGGAAAGGGGAAAGGGGAAAGGGGAAAGGGGAAAGGGAAGGAGAAAGGGGAAAGGAAAGGAAAGGAGAAAGGGGAAAGGAGAAAGGGGAAAGGGGAAAGGAACAGATTGAAAGCAAAGCAAAGGAAACCAAAGGAAAGAAAGGAAAATCAACGAAAAGAAAGGAAAGGAAAGGAAAGGAAAGGAAAGGAAAGGAAAGGAAAGGAAAAAGGAAAGGAAAGGAAAGGAAAGGAAAGGAAAGGAAAGGAAAGGAAAGGAAAGGAAAGGAAAGGAAAGGAAAGGAAAGAGGAAAGGAAAGGACAGGAAAGGAAAGGAAAGGAAAGGAAAGGAAAGGAAAGGAAAGGAAAGGAAAGGAAAGGAAAGGAAAGGAAAGGAAAGAAAGGAAAGGAAAGGAAAGGAAAGGAAAGGGAAAAAGAAAAGGAAAAAGAAAAGAAAAGAAGAAAAGAATTCTCTTTCATATGAAGTAACATAAGAGAAGATACCACACCATACCGTACCATGCCAAAGAAAAGGAAAGGAATAGACTCAAAGCAAAGGAAAAGCAAAGCAAAGCAAAAAGCAAAGCAAAGCAAAGCAAAGAGAAAACTATTCAGATTTATTACATAATACTATGTAATATAAAATAACATAACATAACATAATGAACAGAACAGAATGGAAAAAGAAAAAGAAAAAGCAAAGCAAAGCAGAGAAGTAAAGGATTCAGGAAAATAACATAGCATCATGTGAAGTAATGTAACATAGAATAACAGAACAAGCAAAAGCAAAGCAAAGCAGAGCAAAGAGAAAATGATATACCAGACAAATGGATTCTGTAAACGTACCTAACATAACATAGAACATACAACATACAACATATATAACATATAACATATATAATATACCACAGATAACATATAACATATATGACATGTAACATGACAGAACATAACATAACGTGGCATAACATTACATAATATAGCATGACATGACATGACATATCATAACATAACATAAAATTTTATAACAATAAAATAGAAAAGAATTGAAATAAATAAAATAGAATAAAGACAATTGTGATTTGTGATCTTGAGAGTGTTTTTGGAACTGAATACCCCCTGGAATTTCAGGCAAATAATGGTCTCATCGTTGTTTGACTTCTACCAAGCACAGGGAATAGAATAGAATAGAATAGAATAGAATAGAACAGAACAGAACAGAACAGAACAGAAGAGAACACTTCAGGTGGAAGGGACCTACACCGACCATCTCGTCCAAGTGCCTGAGCACTTCAGGGCTGCCCAAAGGTCAAGCATGGCACTAAGGGTGCTGTGCAAATGCCTCTGCAACACTGACCAGTGTGGGGCATGGAGCACCCCGCTCGGAAGCCTGTTCCAGGGTTTGGCAACCCCCTTGGGAAAGAAATGGTTCCGCCTGTCACGTCCGACCATCCCCTGACGGTCGCAGCTCGGAGCCATTCCCCCGCGCCCTGGCCCTGGGTCCCAGGGAGAAGAGAGCAGCACCTCCCTCTGCACCTCCCCTCCGCAGGAAGCTGGAGAGAGCAGTGAGGTCGCCCCTCAGCCCCCTTCTCTCCAAACTAGACAAGCCCAGAGTCCTCAGCCGCTCCTCAGAGGACATGCCTGCCAGCCCCTTTGCCACCTTACTCTGGTGGCCACCTCGAGACGCTTGCAAGTACCTCCACATCCTTTTGAAAGGCTGGGGCCCAATTTACTGGATTGCATTCCCGCACTGTCATCCGCCCCCCCCCGCCCAAGCAGGGGAACGCGATTAGTGCAGATCTAGTGAGTTATTTCAGGATGTGCTGTTCCCACCTGCATTTGCCCTGTTGGGCCCTTTGCAAAGAGGAAAGCATGGCCTTCAAATGCACGGGCTACCGGTTCCTTTTCCAGTGGAGCTCAAAACATCGGTTGCAGCTTACAAATGCTATGCACCCTCTGGGCAAGGGGCCCTCCTGGCCAGGGAATTTGTCTCTAGCCTCCCTCTGCCTGCTGAGCCTTCAGAGTCACGTGCAAGGACACAGGCAAGGGCCTGTCTGGTCACACGGAGCTTGCCCCCCAGTGTGGAGCTTCGTTCACCGAATAGACAGAGTCTGGCAGCTTTCTGCACTGCTTGCACCAGTTTTGCAAACTAAGGACCAAGCGTGTGCTGGGAGATTGTTGTTCCTAGCTTCATTTATTAATGAAAAAACCCAAAGAATGAAGTTCCTCTGTATCTGAGTGACGTCACCACTAATTCCATCACACCTACATTCTGCGGTAAGATGGCCTCTCATGCCCTGCAGCTGGGGGGAGGCAGGCTTTTTTTGCCCCCGGTGGGCTAGCAAGCGTCGCCGGGGGTTTTTTGCCTGCCTCTGCAGCACTGAGCACCAGCCCCTTGCCAGGCCTGCTTTGGGCCCCTTTGGCCAGGTACCTGCTGCTCGCGATCCATGAAGGTTGCCCTCGTGCCCCGCGTCCGGGGGGAGGAAGCTTTCTAGACTCCCAGGGCGGGCCTTTTAGGGAGGGCCCTTTGTCAAGAGGAAAGCAAAGGGCAGAATCATCAGTGGGACAGTCAGCGGGATGATCAGCACAACAATAATCATCCGTGTGATAATCCCCTCTTTTGACTTGCCTGGGATGCCACTGCATTTGCTGTACCCCAGGAGGTGGTTTTCCCTCTTGGCTGCCAGGGCACACTGCTGACTTGTGTCGAGCCTCCTGTCAACCAGCATCCCCAGAGCCCTTTCTGCAGGGCTGCTCTCCAGCTGCTCCTCTCCCAAATTTGACTTGTGCCTGGTCTTACACCGTCCGAGGTGCACAATCTAGTGATTCTTGCTGGAAGCCTGGAGTGAATCAGCAGTCCTCCTAAGGCCAAGTGGAGATCTGCAAATAGGCCTTGCTCAGCCTTTACAGACAGAGTTTTTGGAATTGGGAAGAGTGTCTGTGTTCAGGCTGGCCTGACTTAGGAACTAACTTCTGCAGGTCAGCTGTGGCCGAGTTGTCAGCCCTCTGCCTGACAGGTGGTCATTGGCTACCTTGGGGAATAAGAGTTAGGGTCATCCCCTTCTTTGTCTGGTGCGGGTGGTGTCTCTGCCTCTCTACATGTCACCTGTGGATCCTGGTGGCAGGTGTCTACCTGCTGCAATATGTTGTTTGGATCTTTTGAAGCTCTTGAAGTTTCTTTTGTTTCTGCCAGGCCATGAGAACTTTGCAAGAACGAGCTGAGACTCCAAAATAGCTCTGTGAAGTTGACAAGAAAAGCAGATTTTCTGCATAAACAGAAATGTGAGGTACTGAGAGCTGGAGAGTACTAGTGCTCCGGAGCACCAAGGCTACTCCCTTGTTTTTAGGGAACTGCTGAGCAGAACCTTTGGCAAGGAGAGAACTAGTAATGGTGCATCATGGGCATATTCTGTCAACACCAACTGGGCCAAGGCCCTCAGGGCACGGAGGCAGGGAAATGCCACGTTTCTGGATCCCAGGGGGTCACCGGCAGCATAGACGTGCCAATCTGCTTAGCACTGGCCATGAAAGCTAACTCTGCTTTCGTGAAGAGTCTGGAGCTACATGAACATGGTACTGCACTTGGCTTTGAGAGATGTGCCTTGTTGGATTGCCTTGTGCATAAAGCCTTCCTCAGGCAATGCCCTGACTGCTGGGCTGGAGACAGCTTGAAACATGGGGCTGGAGAAGATGTACATTTGTAGAGTGTCCTGAGAGCATGCCTATACAGACAAGACTACCAGGCACATGTCATACTGTCTTTTGTGGGAAGCTGCAGGGCTGGTAGCAGTTTAGCTGGAATGACTCCTTAAGATTTGCCATTCAGAGAGATGGGAATTCTGTCTGAATCAAAATACTCGGGGTAGACCAAGTGATACAAGTCTTCAAGCATGCCTGTGTCTGACCCAATTCTTCTAACACCGATAGCTACAGATCTTGTCAGACAGAGATGAAGAGGGCTGTTAGGTATTTTCTATTTGGTCAATGGCTGTAAAAGCAAAGACATGTACATTATCACAATTGAACAAACAAACGGTGGTGTTAGGAACTGGAATAGGAACCAATTTTGAAGGCAAGGTCATGTTAAATGGTTCCTTTTCTGAATGATTGGAAAGAGGCTTGGATCTGAGTTAGCTGCAGGAATTTAATTAAACTTAACATTCACTTGTAAATGAAATGATGCACACAGACTTACACATTGATATCAAGTGGGTCTTTATGACTTGCTTGAATTTTAACCTGAATGAAGACATAACGATAAGGAAGAAAGAGAAATTGCTGTGGTTTACTGTGCAATTTAGACTTTGTATAAAAGGACATTACTTTCTTTAAGGTGCAGCATGTGTACTTTTTAAAAAGATTTTAAATCAGCCAGCTTTGGAAATGTAGGTGCCTTGCTTTCTGTTTATTGAATGTTGAGTTGTCACTGTTATTTGTTGTTCAGTCTTTTTGGACATCTCTAGATTAAGATTTTGGAGACAGGTGTGGCAGGATCATGGTCTCTGAGCCAGCAGAGCTGTAGGAACAGCTGGGTTAAATTTTAAATGAAATCTTATTAGTCTTCATGGGGCACTGTAATGGGAGTGCTTTGTTCAGCTTGGGGCTATGTGGAGTCATCTGCAGACTTAAAAGCCTCACTTGGGAAGACTGGAGTTTGCTGGATATTGACAAAGAGAATAATTTCTAAGGATAACTATTAATAAGTGAGGTCACCATTTATAGGCATTTCATAGGATCAGCATCTTAGAAACCTTTGTGCCTTTGCTGGGATTTTCAATAAGTGGATTCCCTTGAGCTTGAGTCTCTAAGGAGAGATATTTGCTCAGAGTATAATATATATGAGGTAGTTGCATTGAATTTTCCTGTCACCAGTGAGTGATTCCCAGGTCTTTTGGACTGCCTAATTTGTCCTGTATTATTTTAAAGTGAAAAGCTCTGCCAGCAAATTTTACCCTTTTTAGGAATAAATCTGCACATTAAAACTACTTTTTAAAACTTTTGGAGAACCACCAGTATTTGATAATCAGGTTGGCAGAATATTTGCAGACTCCCAATGTTTTTCTCCCTTTCAATAATTTGATTTTGCTATCAAAATTAGCATATTTTAGGAGTACTTTCTTTAGCAGAGTAGCAGAACTGGCAGTCCATGTTTAAAAATACCTTTCTAATAACTAAAGCTGTAATACTTAATGCAAAATACTCTGCTAAATCTACTATATAAACTTTCTTTTCCTGAAATAAGAAAGTCATACCAATAAGCTTAATTTTAGTACTTCCACTGTGGTGATTGATCACTAGATCCTCTCCATCTGCATGCTGTGTGTAATCTGAAATAATTAAGAAATAGGGTTGAATAATTTTGATTTAACTGCAAAAAGTGAAGGAAAATGGCTCTGGCTACATACAGTGAATTTGGCAGATTATAAGACTGAATGATACAGTGTTTTGTGTATCATGCAATACTGTCAATTTATGTTGTAGAGTGATAGTTTAGAAACAGAAATAAAGGACAGCAATAGGCCACAAATATTTCTGATACTGCAAAACTACACTAATGAAACTGTAGGTTTTTCCTGATGAAAAACATTATAATATTTGCTTAGATACATCAAGAATCCAGTACGATAGTTTATGCCAGTTGAGGTTTTTGTTAAAAATAAACAAAAAACAAGCCCTAGTAAAGAGCAAGAATACAGTTACATGAATGCTTGAAAGAGCAAAGACCTAGGTCTGCATCAGCTTCTGGATTTTCCTAAATATAAACAGTGAGTCTGTCAAATGTTTTTGCCATGCTGTGGTTTACTACAATTAATAGTCCTGGTTTCTAGAAGTGTTAAGGACATTAAATTCAAGAGAGCAAACACAGCTAATCAAGAAGAATTTATAAAACAGAGTGCAGCTTAAGTAACCTGGATTCCAAAGACCATAATGAAGTGAATTCTGCATTAAAAAACACACATTACTCATCTTGTGGGTTTTTTTTCTTTTTTTTTTGCCCCACAAATATCCCTGCTCACATTCTCCTAGTGTTATTTATTGCATTACAGTTTTAGCCTCTGAATGTCTATTGATTTAAGTGAAATCTGAAAATTAAAAGATCTGACTTTAGCCTGAGATCTGAGTCTTTAGGTCATTAACCACCATAATGGCAAAATTTACTTGGAAGACTATGTATGTGAATGTGACAATACTCTTCAATTATAATGCTGATGAGACTGTAAAAGTCCCAGAGTTAGATCCACACTGAAAAAGGATCAACATTCATTTAGCCTTTCCAATCAAATTATCTGAACATAGCAGCAGCTGTGGAAAGTACATGGGGGAATTACAATATCTCTTTTATCAGTACTTAGCTATTAGGCTCTACTGCATTAAAAATAGTAAATAATTCATTTTTTCTCTGTAACGAACTTGTGCATTCAGATGAAAATATGTCAGTCATTATAATTTTCTGCTGACTGTAATTCTATTTTAAAAAATCTATGTGATTGGTTAGCTGAAAGAAAATAAGTGGGTAAAAAGTATCCAGATGAATCCAAAGTTGTAGCCACTGAGAACTTAGATAAAATGTCTGATTGCTGTTAAGTCACCATGAAAAGAGGATTATGGAAAGAAATAATTTGTCTCACTGAGAACACTTGAATCCTAGCAGACCTATACCAATGGTCTTTTAAAAATATAATTAAAACTGTCTCATACTTCTCCAAGGAGCATGAAAAACTTGAAAATAAAGGTTTGGATCTTGCTTAGACAGTACAGTGTAATGTTTCACGGGTAGAATAGAAAGATTTAATACAATCTACTGCAAGATATATGTAATATAACTGAAGTTGAAAAGTCATGGTAAAGAAAGAATACATTGAGACCTGCTTCTCCCAGTTGATACATTAAAAAAAAAATTGCCAACAGGAGACAATAAACGTGCTCACAGCATGTTGCATATAAATTAATCATGTACAATAGGCATCCTATAAAAATCTATCCATAAATACCTCCTCAAGTAGTGATTTGTATAGCTAATGTATGAATTTCTGTGCAGTAAATGAATATCTTCCATATTGCTGAAGACAATTGCTCCAAAACAATATATAGTATTGGAAAACTGTCATGATATGGGGCTATAATAAAACCCCCAAAACTTCCAGGGCATAAGAAGTTTGACATATAAAATCAATAAAGCATAATGCTTCCGTAGGTGGTTTTTGCATGCATCTTTATAAGTTGGCTGGGGTCCACCCTTCTGAAAATTCTCCAAAATTCTACCTAGTAAGACATTGCAGTAATGCAATAAGTGAGGGTTGGTTCTTTTTTTTTTAAAAAAAAAAAACCCTCCTAATTTATCATCTTTAAAACTCTCACAATAGTCAGAGCAATTTATCTGAATTCTAGTTTGTTCTTTCTTTACTGTGAAGTCTCTTTGCAGGGTCCCGTGCCCCCATACTGCAAAAAATTGGTGGTTTATTTTTTTTCTTTTGAGTCTAGAGTAGTATAATTGAGAGATTATGCATTTTTTTGTGGCAGGAGTACTGTACAGTACTTTCTGAAAGCAGACAGTTGAAGCAGAGGTTGGTTAAGAATTGCAGTTGCTCTGTACTTGAAAATCAAGTTACCTTCAACTTGGGTATCTCACTTTAAGATCTCAAATGTCAAAGTTTTGAATTCACTGGGTTACAGGTGGGATAACTGTACAAGTTCAAACGGTGCTTTGCATTCTCTAAGTGTATGGTGTTTTTAGAGTGTTATGAAATATTAATTTTCTCCCAATGTACTTCACAGTAAGAGATCAGAGTTGGAGCAGTAACAGGGAGAACCAGCTCTCTGGAGACACAAAGTGCTTTTTAAAGTTTTCCTCCTCTGGACGTTAAGTGTGCAGATTAATATTACCCTGATGGTCATGATGAGAAGGTTCTGGGAGAAGCATGATAAGGAATAGAGAAATATATCCTTTGGCAGTCATTTTACATTCTCTTCTTAGGAACAGCCAAAGAAATACCCTTCTAGATATGATCCTTCCTGGTCCTCCAGTACACTTTCTATTTGGCTCAAATGCCTTCAGGTCCATTGATGGAGATACTCTGCAGTCTGGAGAATTCAAAGAACAAGAACTTTCCTTTTGGACCTCAGTGTGTGACTGTCTTAACACCCTCCCTTAAAGAGGTTAACCTTCATTTTAGCTCAACAGCTTTAAACAAATGGCAGTCAAACATTACCTCCACCACTGCATTTCTCCACTCTCAATGGAGACTACAGAGTCTTACAGAGTTTTGGCCTCCAGAAATATACCAATCAGAATTTAAGGTTCTTTTACAATGTTTCTGGTATTAAGAACATGTGAGCAGATGGAAAATATTATCTATCCCCCTGCATCTTGACTTCTATATGAGTTAGAAAGATATATCTAAGGAGAAGTAAAAAGAAATGGTCACATATTTTCTTCAGAAAAAATACTATGACAAAATTGCTAGGTCATGCAAAACTTGATGGAAGTTTTATAGCAGCTGTAACAAGTGTGGTGTCAAAAATCATATCATCAATGTAAGTATTCATTTAAATTTTCATTATATTGGTAAAATTAATTTATGTAAAAGTAGTTATATACTGATGTTTTCCATTGCTTTCCAAATTTCCCTGGTGTATTAAAGTAAATATTGTACAGAGGTTTTATAACACCAGTAGGAACAAATAGGATGAATTTGTCATACTCATATTCTGTTGTGCTCAAAGCTATTATTAAAATCAAAGTGTTCAGAGGAGAAAGGCCAATGCACTAACCAATTGGTCTACCCAGCTCACAGGCAAAAATAGAAGCAGCATTCTCTTTGTTGAATATATGTTATTCTAGCTCATGGGGATACTTAATTGGAGGGAAAAATGTGGTTGATGATTTTCCAAATATTTCTTATAAACAGAATGCTTCACTTGCTTTTCCCCTTCTGTAATGTACTATCCAGAAAAAAGCCTTGGAATAAAAAAAAATACAATTCGTGGTGTCTCTTATGAAGCATTTGTTTCAGTGTTCAAGGATACAGCCAAGGGAACAGATGCCTAACTGGGTTTGGTGGAATTTAGAAATGGCCAGCCAGACAGTATGGTGAGCATCCAACAAAATGGCTCTGTGTTGCACTTATGCAATGCACTTTATTGACATGGAGAATGAATCTGCCACTTATGGTAGATTGTTATCACTTGTGATTCATGTACTAGGGTTTCCAAGTCATCTTTTTATGTATGACTTCACAGAAGTGTTGCATTTCACTGATAGCTAGCCTAGACAGTAAATATCTTTTATCAAAACTGAGTATGGCATTAAGAATAAAAGCTTCTCTAGAAGGTCCTTCCAAATTTTTTTTGGTCCAGCCAGGAGGAAGACTCCTACCAGCAGATGTGAGCTGCTTCTTATTTACTGCAATGCGGAAGAGATGCATGGGCAGTGTGAAAACCCCAGCCTCATGGCGGCACACAAGGTGTTGGCATTGCCATTCCCTCAGCAAAGCTGTGTTCTTTGACTACTTAGGGAAGCTCACAGGGTTTTGGGAGGCAGCCTTTTAAAGAAGAGAAAATAATGAAGTCAGAATAAACAAGCTACGAAAAAATCTTCTGTTGAGAAGGATTTTGCTGCTACTGATGTAACCTGGAAATGAATGGCTGAGAATGAACAATATTGTCTTCCCTGCGTCCCTGGGCTCTGTGGCCTTGTCCCTTCTGCCCTGAGGGAGCTGGCAGCAGTGCCCAGCCAGACTTGCTGGGGCAGCTGTGGGGCCATGACAGGATGGCTTGGAAGGAGCTGTGTGGGTGTGGGCTGCGAGGAGCCACCTTGGGGCCTCCCTGCTCACTCAGAGGCTGCTTTAATCTCAGCACTCAGTCTCAGCCCACACCATGTTATGGCCATGTCATGCCTGGCAATGTCCTTCCTGCCAGCATGGTTTCCCAGCAGGCTGCTTGAGCTTGTCCATGAGGACAGCTGGGCCCCACACCACCTCACCTGGCTGGGTGCCACAGGTGTGAGGGCCTGCTGCCTCACTCCCTGATACCTGGACACTAGGGAAATGCTGATTAACTTACTGTATACACTTTCACACCTCAAAAGAGCATCTCATGGAGTTATTTTCACAAGCTTATGATTACTGACAGCTGCAAGGTGCTTCTGTCCCATTCCCATTACATTAAATAAACCACTACAATTCAAGGTGAAAGGATGTATTACCAGTATGTAACTTAAAAGCAATCTCCAGAGCTGACGTGGTTTAGCCCCAGGCGGTAGCTGGGTGCCACGCACCGCTCACTCACCCCTCCCCCGGCGGGCTGGGCAGGAGAACGGAAAAAAACAACGGCAAAGCCTCGAGGGTTGGGAGAAGGGCAGTTTACTGGGACGCCAAGGGAGGGGGAAACAATCAACAACAGTACTGATAACAGATATTCACAATGGGTGATAACAGAGAACAATTTACCGATCCGACGACCGACCGGACGCTCAGCCTGTCCCGGAGCCACACCGAACCCGCCCCTGCCCGACCAGCCCCCTTTTATGGTGAGCGTGATGTCACATGGTATGGAATAGCCACTGGCCAGCTTGGCTCACCTGTCCTGGCTCCTTGTGAAATTAACTCTGTCCTTGCCAGAACCAGGACAAGAGCAAATGCCACTTTGCAATGGCAATAAGACCAATAGACCTAAATCACGTTGTTAACCTGGGAATGCTTTAGTTGAGTTGAAGACAGAGAGCAAACTTAACAAAGAGTTAAAGTGCATGTCTATCAAAATGCAATCTACCAGTCAGTAGACTACAGTTATGTATCAGGGTGATACATAACTCCCTGACCTGGGAAATATGTTTATTTTGGCTCAAAATTTCAGTCTGTCCAATGGCTTCAGTTGCTTGCTGTACGAACTTGTAAGCTTGTACATTTCCATCGTTCTTTCTTGACTTGTTCTTTAATGACATAAGGAACTACTCACCAGTGAAGTCAATGGAGGTTTTCATCCAGTGACCTGCCTTTGCCTGGATCATGCCATACCCATGACATTTATACAAAGCAAAAAATTGATCCAGCTCTTAAAAGGATGGAAGAGAAACAGCAATGCTAAAATAAAGTTTGACTTTGACTGATGTTGCATTTTTGATTCAGCATTAATAACCCCAATTTGGACTTTTGAGTGCCATCACAAATGAAGTCTTAAATACTGTGGGGAAAAAATGCCTTTTTTGGTGGTTGAAGGGCATTAAAAGGCAAGTGGATATTGCCCGCTGCAGAAGAACTTTCAAACCAGATACTTCTTGCACCAGTCTGACATTGTGGAAATGATTAATGTGTGTGCTAGCAGTGATTAGCTGGACACTAGCCTCTTGGAAAGTTTTGTTTTTCAAGAAGGAAATACATGGGATTCAGAATTCAAAGAAAAGGGAGGGCTGAAAAAATTACCTGAAACCGAATCTAAGTTTATTGTCCCTTACCATATCTTATCTTACAGCTTTACAGATAGCAACAGCAAATACACCTGAAACCACTGATACTGAAGTCTGTGTCAAATGTTTATCCTTTTTTAAGACACTACAGGTTCCTGTTATATTCCCCCACACTAAACATGATGTAGCTGAGACAGGCACAAGTCTTCCAAAATAGAAGATCATTTTTAATAGTAAACCATATATGAGAACAACAGCAGTAACCATGAAGCATGCTGCAAGTCACACATTTATTGAGACTGATGATCTAGGCCAAAAGTTAATGACTGCTGCTAATGTCTCCAATATATACTGTTCATTAGGATCCCACCAGAGACTGTTCATATCAGAGCAACCATTTCAGTAACTCCCAGGGTCATGTGATCAGCCTCCTCAGTTTTATTTCCACTCTCCAGGGTGAAAAAAGTGCCTGAGAAAAGAAGAAAATGGAAATATTTATAGCATTGTGTAATGTGTTTCTCTCTTAAGTAGTTAGCAGGGTTTCTGGCTGCTGCAGTGGATCAGAAGCATGCAGTGACTACCCTGCTCTATTTATATTCCTCTTTTGAGGCTAGCATTAGATTGTCAAGGAATCATCTAAGCACTTGACAAGGACAATGTAATTCATAAGAAACTTACTTGGTGGTGTAGGGTCGCTTTCACTTCAGCTGGCTTACAATGTAATTCATAGGAAAGTTAGGTAATTTTTATTTCAGCTGTCTTGTATTTTTGTGGGGGTCCAAGGAAACTGCAGAATCCCAGGAAAGTTCACTCAGACCATACCCTAGCCTAGACATTTTTGGGTTGATTTCTTTTGAACGTTCAAATCACTCTGCTGCTGTTTAATGTGAATGTCCTTTGCCTCTATGCAGGTTTGGGCTCTTTGCACTGATGCTGAAGGGCAAACCAGGTGCCTCCCAGGTTTTCTGTGCACCAGTTTGTCCGTACGGACCAGGATGGAGGGTTGGCCTGTGGATATGTTTGCTCCATTAATCACCATGGTGCCTGCAAGCTACTTTAATGTGTGTAATATAATGATTAAGCTCAGGAAAGTAAGTTGATTCTCTCTTGAAAAGGTGACATATTTTGGATCTCTGCCAATACAGTCAATACAGAAGGCATTAAGGATGACACCCAGGTTATACATCCATGGCAAATAATCTGAATGGGGGAGCCCACCACATTCTATTGACTTTACAGATCTGGACAGTGGGAGTCACTCATCAGTACAGATGTTATTAGAGGCACACAAATTCTCTTAGATGCTCTGTGA
>NC_072853.1:107876882-107879382 GCF_028858705.1 Grus americana | reverse complement strand
GGGCTGCCCAAAGGTCAAGCATGGCACTAAGGGTGCTGTGCAAATGCCTCTGCAACACTGACCAGTGTGGGGCATGGAGCACCCCGCTCGGAAGCCTGTTCCAGGGTTTGGCAACCCCCTTGGGAAAGAAATGGTTCCGCCTGTCACGTCCGACCATCCCCTGACGGTCGCAGCTCGGAGCCATTCCCCCGCGCCCTGGCCCTGGGTCCCAGGGAGAAGAGAGCAGCACCTCCCTCTGCACCTCCCCTCCGCAGGAAGCTGGAGAGAGCAGTGAGGTCGCCCCTCAGCCCCCTTCTCTCCAAACTAGACAAGCCCAGAGTCCTCAGCCGCTCCTCAGAGGACATGCCTGCCAGCCCCTTTGCCACCTTGCTCTGGTGGCCACCTCGAGACGCTTGCAAGTACCTCCACATCCTTTTGAAAGGCTGGGGCCCAATTTACTGGATTGCATTCCCGCACTGTCATCCGCCCCCCCCCGCCCAAGCAGGGGAACGCGATTAGTGCAGATCTAGTGAGTTATTTCAGGATGTGCTGTTCCCACCTGCATTTGCCCTGTTGGGCCCTTTGCAAAGAGGAAAGCATGGCCTTCAAATGCACGGGCTACCGGTTCCTTTTCCAGTGGAGCTCAAAACATCGGTTGCAGCTTACAAATGCTATGCACCCTCTGGGCAGGGGGCCCTCCTGGCCAGGGAATTTGTCTCTAGTCTCCCTCTGCCTGCTGAGCCTTCAGAGCCACGTGCAAGGACACAGGCAAGGGCCTGTCTGGTCACACGGAGCTTGCCCCCCAATGTGGAGCTTCGTTCACCGAATAGACAGAGTCTGGCAGCTTTCTGCACTGCTTGCACCAGTTTTGCAAACTAAGGACCAAGCACGTGCTGGGAGAGTGTTGTTCCTAGCTTCATTTATTAATGAAAAAACCCAAAGAATGAAGTTCCTCTGTATCTGAGTGACGTCATCAGTCATTTCATCACACCGACATTCTGCGGTGATTTCTGGCAGGCATCTAAGAAGGAAGCTCTTCAGTCCTTCTTTGCAGCTCTCTTGCAGGCGCGTAGGGACTTGTAAAGAGAGGCGGTTGCCCTTTAGTGTCGGATGACCGCCTGGCCAGCCGACTGCTTACCCACATCGGCATTGTCAGCAACAACCTTCCCCTCCACTAAATGCCTGCAGAAGTCATCGAAAAACTCAGTGGCCTTTAGTCACACCGCTGGAGAGTAAAGCATAGCCCCCAGACACAGCCCTGGGCTTGTCCTTGGGAGCTGAGTGGCCAGGGAGGCATCAGGGATGCCCAGCAGCTGTGCCTGCTGCATGGCCACCAAGGGCAGGGACAGCCCCTGGGCCTCCTGGGCACGGGGACTGCCTCGGGGCCAGCACCCCAAAGGCCTGCCTTCCTTCCTTCCTTCCTTCCTTCTTTCCCCGGGGCGGGGCTGCGCATGGGGTCCCCGTCACCCCCATGTCACAGTGCCGCCACCACGGCAACGCAGCAGTCACAATGCCCCGGGGCAGGATAAAAGGGAGCAGCCTCCCGTGTGCCACTGCCAGAGCTGGCCCGCGGACAGCCCAAAGACCTCCAAGAGGAGGTCCTTAAGGAGCTGGTGGAATTGCTGGGGGGGGGCTGGGTGAGGATGACCCTGCGGGGGCAGGACGAGGCTGATGGAGGTTCCTGAGGAGCCCTGCAGAGCTGGCCGTCCTCATCCCCTGCGGAGCCAGGGGCAGCAGCAAGTAAAGAAATGGAATGCAGAGGTGTTGCCAGGGGTCCCAGGGCAGGTGTGGGAGGGCTTCTTGTCCCCAGAGTAGATCAGGCCAGGGGCTTTTTGCCCCTGAGATGGCTCCAGGCTGAGGGCCGAGAATTAGGGCTTGGGCATCTCTCTCCTGGGAGGCGTGGCCAGCCTACCTGTGGGAGGAGGAGGAGGCCGGTCTTGCTCAGGTGCTCAGGGAATAGCCGATCGCCAGCGCCACTGGGGTCAGGAAGGAATTTTCCCCCGGGGCAGATTGGCACTGGTCCCCGGGGGTTTTTTGCCTTCCTCTGCAGCACTGAGCCAGGACCGCTTGTTGTCAGGGCTCCTCCGCTCCCTTTTGGCTCGGTCACTGCCTGCTGCTCATGCCTGCCCCACGAAGATGGCCTCTCGTGCCCTGCAGCTGGGGGGAGGCAGGCTTTTTTTGCCCCCGGTGGGCTAGCAAGCGTTGCCGGGGGTTTTTTGCCTGCCTCTGCAGCACTGAGCGCCGGCCCCTTGCCAGGCCTGCTTTGGGCCCCTTTGGCCAGGTGCCTGCTGCTCACGCTCCACGAAGGTGGCCCTCGTGCCCCGCGTCCGGGGGGAGGAAGCTTTCTAGACTCCCAGGGCGGGCCCCAAGGGAGGCCCGCGGGGGTGTCTTCTTGTCCTCTGTGGCACTGAGCACAGCCCCTTGTCAGGGCTCCATTTCCCCAGGGCTTCTTGCTTGGGCAAAACAGCCGGTGCTCGGAAGGGCTCCAGCCTTGCTGCAGCAATACACGCGCAGGGCAGGC